>NC_049556.1:12500-15000 GCF_013358815.1 Electrophorus electricus
AGTTTCCTAACTCATGCTCCTCTGTTACACAGGACTACTCTCATGACAGCACTGTTGGATAAACAACATCGCTCCATTTCTCTCAGTCTTTCTCTGTAAGACATGCTGATGCAAGATTAACTCAGTCCTGCTGCAGGTCACCCGTGCTGGCCAGCACCGGGGTCCAGTGGCGTCCACTGGCACAGCTTTGGGTAAACACACGTTATTTTTAGCAACACAAGCCAAGCTGAGTCCATCTGATCAGGAACTCCTGAGATCTGAGATCTGAGTGCTGTGCTGATAACAATGAATATGTTTGTTACGGTTCTGGGTCACACACAAACACTGCCACTGCTTTCAGAGTGCACTGACCTAAACACACAAAACAGCCCAGTGAGTCATGCTGTCGGTCACGCGCTTTCATCGTTCGCCACTATCTGCCGGGGGAGGGGCGCCGCGCTCTGCTGGAAAACAATGTTCAACAAATCCCCCCCCCCACCCCCAATGGACGTATTCCCAGCTTCCTGTGCCCCATGCTTCCTGTTTCCTGTTTTGCCGGTCCAGGGGGAATTTCCACGTGTGAACAGTGCGTCAGCCCTCTCTGACCCCTAAAGGAAGCTCTGTTGTGTGCCTGCGCTACAGCTGTGCACATGAGCTAGCGCCAACCAACTGTAGCCATGTTAGCCCATTTGGCCAAACCGGTGCCCTGAAAGCTGGTACTGATGTTGAGATACAGGTTGTGGCTGAGAACTGTCTCAGTTTGCGTCTGTTAGGACATTAGCGGCAAAAAAAGTCCTCAGAGATCAGCAAAACACTACAAAGGCAACAGGATGTCAGTAATTGCCTCAGGAAGTCAGTCACTGCCCACAAGACTAGTGCAAACCAAATGTACATGACTCATGAATCCCAGTGAAAGTAACTTATTCCCAAAAGAACTCTGTTCAACTGCAACACACAGTCATTCCGCGTGCATGTCCGCTATCCGTGAAGGAACCAACCGGAAGTCTGACAGTGAAACCTGACACCAAGCACCTCATGGACATGGTCCCAACATCACTTTGCTAATTAATTATGCAAATAGTTATGCTAATTAGTTACTCCTTGGGCCAGTACTGTCATGGGTTATGTTATGCTCCACCCCTGCCCACACACACATATATTCTCATAAATTTAAAAACCTGAAACCTCCGTCTGGAGGGGGAAGGGCCAGACTGACACCTCTATCTAAGGACGGAGGGGCCAGGCAGAGATCTCTGTATGAACACACACTGTATAAACAGACACTGTATAAACAGACACTGTATGAACACACACTGTATAAACACACACTGTATAAACACACTATATAAACCACACTGTATAAACACACTGTATAAACCACACTGTATAAACATACTATATAAACCACACTGTATAAATACACTATATAAGCCACACTGTATAAATACACACTGTATAAACAGACACTGTATAAACAGACACTGTATGAACACACACTGTATAAACAGACACTGTATAAACAGACACTGTATAAACACACTATATAAACCACACTGTATAAACACACTATAAACCACACTGTATAAACATACTATATAAACCACACTGTATAAATACACTATATAAGCCACACTGTATAAATACACACTGTATAAACAGACACTGTATAAACAGACACTGTATGAACACACACTGTATAAACAGACACTGTATAAACAGACACTGTATGAACACACACTGTATAAACAGACACTGTATAAACAGACACTGTATGAACACACACTGTATAAACAGACACTGTATGAACACACACTGTATAAACACACACTGTATAAACACACTATATAAACCACACTGTATAAACACACTGTATAAACATACTATATAAACCACACTGTATAAATACACTATATAAGCCACACTGTATAAATACACACTGTATAAACAGACACTGTATAAACAGACACTGTATGAACACACACTGTATAAACAGACACTGTATGAACACACACTGTATAAACACACACTGTATAAACACACTATATAAACCACACTGTATAAACATACTATAAACCACACTGTATAAATACACTATATAAGCCACACTGTATAAATACACACTGTATAAACAGACACTGTATAAACAGACACTGTATGAACACACACTGTATAAACAGACACTGTATAAACAGACACTGTATAAACACACTATATAAACCACACTGTATAAACACACTGTATAAACCACACTGTATAAACATACTATATAAACCACACTGTATAAATACACTATATAAGCCACACTGTATAAACACACACTGTATAAACACACACTGTATAAACCACACTGTATAAACACACTGTATAAACATACTGTATAAACACACACTGTATAAACACACTATATAAACACACTGTATAAACACACTGTATAAACATACTATATAAACCACATTGTATAAACACACACTGTATAAACACACTGTATAAACCACACTGTATAAACACACTGTATAAACAC
>NC_049556.1:25000-30000 GCF_013358815.1 Electrophorus electricus
TCACACACTCACTCACTCACACACTCACTCACTCACACACTCACTCACTCACACACACTCACACACACTCACACTTACACTCACTCACACTTACACTCACTCACACACTCACACACACACTCACACACTCACTCACTCACACTCACTCACACACACTCACACACACTTACACTCACTCACTGACACACACACACACTCACTCACACACACTCACTCACTCACACACACTCACTCACTCACACACACACACACACACACACACACACACACACACACTCACCACACACACACACACACACACACACACACACACTCACACACACACACACACACACACACACACAAACACACACACAGACACACACACACACACACACACACACACACAGACACACACACACACACACACACACACACACAGCTTTACCCAGTTAAAGCAGTTCAAGCGCAGACAGAGATGTTCTAATCTCTGCACGCAGTCGACTCCTGCACTATCAAAGCCAGGATCAGAGGAGAGGTGTCAGACAGCTTCAGAGAGCCTCTCATCCACCTGAAGGTGCCCCAGCAGGCATACACCAGCCCCTCACCACAGGAAGTGACATCATAAAGCAAAAACACGCCCACACACTTTCCCACACACACAATCCCACGAGCCTCCAGGTGACATATGAAAACAAATCCCACCTCATTTATTTACACACGCAGGAATGTCTGAATACATATCCAGAAAAAAAATACATTAAAAAAAAAATACATCCAGAAAAAAAATCTCCTGGAAAAAGGAAACAAACAAGTCCTTCTAGAAAAAGGAAACAAACAAGTTAATAATAACTTAATAATAACCTCCTGTATATATGTGAGTTTCAGTTAT
Source organism: Electrophorus electricus (assembly GCF_013358815.1). Taxonomy (NCBI): domain Eukaryota; kingdom Metazoa; phylum Chordata; class Actinopteri; order Gymnotiformes; family Gymnotidae; genus Electrophorus; species Electrophorus electricus. The sequence goes on from NC_049556.1 coordinate 25,872, forward strand.
AAGACCTGTGTCACCATGGCCTGGTGTAGGAGAATGACAAACACTACCATTAACATGCATTTCATTCTCAAACCAGTCTCATCCCAGGCTCAGCCCAGTCTCAACCCAGTCTCAACCCAGGCTCCATCAATGTACATCACTGCTTTCAAGACGGACAACAGTCTGATCATTCTGAGCAGAACAGCTAGGAAACATTTTACGTTACAGTAAAATCCTGAGATGAGTTCTGTAATCTGTGAAAACATCTTGCACTGGTTTCACGACAGATGTGTGAAAACTGGACTGACAGTCACATCAGACTATGAGGATCCACCTAATGCGTGCACACGCACACGTTTACACGACTTAAGCCTCTACCCCAGTGCAGCAGTGACCTTTGTCCTACTAAACGTCTCCACCATATCTCAGAGTCTCTCCACACAACAGTCAAACCTACTAAACGTCTCCACCATATCTCAGAGTCTCTCCACACAACAGTCAAACCTACTAAACGTCTCCACCATATCTCAGAGTCTCTCCACACAAGTCAGTCCTACTAAACGTCTCCACCATATCTCAGAGTCTCTCCACACAACAGTCAAACCTACTAAACGTCTCCACCATATCTCAGAGTCTCTCCACACAAGTCAGTCCTACTAAACGTCTCCACCATATCTCAGAGTCTCTCCACACAAGTCAGTCCTACTAAACGTCTCCACCATATCTCAGAGTCTCTCCACACAAGTCAGTCCTACTAAACGTCTCCACCATATCTCAGAGTCTCTCCACACAAGTCAGTCCTACTAAACGTCTCCACCATATCTCAGAGTCTCTCCACATAACAGTCAGTCCTACTAAACGTCTCCACCATATCTCAGAGTCTCTCCACACAAGTCAGTCCTACTAAACGTCTCCACCATATCTCAGAGTCTCTCCTCACAACAGTCAAACCTACTAAACATCTCCACCATATCTCAGAGTCTCTCCACAGAATAGTCAAACCTACTAAACGTCTCCACCATATCTCAGAGTCTCTCCACACAACAGTCAAACCTACTAAACGTCTCCACCATATCTCAGAGTCTCTCCACACAATAGTCAAACCTACTAAACGTCTCCACCATATCTCAGAGTCTCTCCACACAACAGTCAGTCCTACTAAACATCTCCACCATATCTCAGAGTCTCTCCACACAATAGTCAAACCTACTAAACATCTCCACCATATCTCAGAGTCTCTCTACACAACAGTCAGTCCTACTAAACATCTCCACCATATCTCAGAGTCTCTCCACACAAGTCAGTCCTACTAAACGTCTCCACCATATCTCAGAGTCTCTCCACACAAGTCAAACCTACTAAACGTCTCCACCATATCTCAGAGTCTCTCTACACAACAGTCAGTCCTACTAAACGTCTCCACCATATCTCAAAGTCTCTCCACACAACAGTCAAACCTACTAAACGTCTCCACCATATCTCAGAGTCTCTCCACACAATAGTCAAACCTACTAAACATCTCCACCATATCTCAGAGTCTCTCTACACAACAGTCAGTCCTACTAAACATCTCCACCATATCTCAGAGTCTCTCCACACAAGTCAGTCCTACTAAACGTCTCCACCATATCTCAGAGTCTCTCCACACAAGTCAAACCTACTAAACGTCTCCACCATATCTCAGAGTCTCTCTACACAACAGTCAGTCCTACTAAACGTCTCCACCATATCTCAAAGTCTCTCCACACAACAGTCAAACCTACTAAACGTCTCCACCATATCTCAGAGTCTCTACACAACAGTCAGTCCTACTAAACGTCTCCACCATATTACGGTTGGTTAACAAGTTTCTCAGAATCGTACAGACTGGTTTTACACTCATTAAATAAACTGGCCTAGGCTGGATGTCAGGTCAGACATAGCCATGGAAACATGCCACAAACCAAGGCTGTGGTTTGTGATTTGTCCTAGACAGAGGTGAAGTTGGGGGCTTCGTGGTCACGTCCAATAGAGGGTTTTAGAGGAGGGTCTTAGAGGAGGGGACTAGAGGAGGGGATTAGCAGAGGGGATTAGAAAAGGGGATTAGCAGAGGGGATTAGAGGAGGGGACTAGAGGAGGGGATTAGAGGAGGGGATTATCAGAGGGGACTAGAGGAGGGGACTAGAGGAGGGGATTAGCAGAGGGGACTAGAGGAGGGGATTAGAGGAGGGGATTAGCAGAGGGGATTAGCAGAGGGGATTATCGGAGGGGACTAGAGGAGGGGATCATCAGAGGGGATTATCGGAGGGGACTAAAGGAGGGGACCAGAGGAGGGGATTAGAGGAGGGGACTAAAGGAGGGGATTAGAAGAGGGGACTAGCAGAGGGTCTTAGAGGAGGGGACTAGAGGAGGGTGTTAGAGGAGGGGACTAGAGGAGGGTGTTAGAGGAGGGGACTAGAGGAGGGGATTAGAGGAGGGGGATTAGAGGAGGGGAGTAGAGGAGGGGATTAGAGGAGGGGACTAGAGGAGGGGAGTAGAGGAGGGTGTTAGAGGAGGGGACTAGAGGAGGGTGTTAGAGGAGGGGACTAGAGGAGGGTCTTAGAGGAGGGGACTAGAGGAGGGGACTAGAGGAGGGGGATTAGAGGAGGGGATTAGAGGAGGGGGATTAGAGGAGGGGAGTAGAGGAGGGGATTAGAGGAGGGGAGTAGAGGAGGGGACTAGAGGAGGGGAGTAGAGGAGGGGATTAGAGGAGGGGAGTAGAGGAGGGGATTAGAGGAGGGGAGTAGAGGAGGGGACTAGAGGAGGGGAGTAGAGGAGGGGAGTAGAGGAGGGGACTAGAGGAGGGGAGTAGAGGAGGGGATTAGAGGAGGGGACTAGAGGAGGGGAGTAGAGGAGGGGAGTAGAGGAGGGGATTAGAGGAGGGGAGTAGAGGACGGGAGTAGAGGAGGGGACTAGAGGAGGGGAGTAGAGGAGGGGATTAGAGGAGGGGAGTAGAGGAGGGGATTAGAGGAAGACCTGTGCCCTTAGCAAAGAGGCACCATGACGCAAACGTGAGGAACTCAACAGCCGAAATGAAATGCCACCAACTATTAAAGCCTTTATACAATTCAATACATATTAGCATAATTAATGAAGCATTGCATAACGAGTGCTATTTCTAGGGCTGGTCATTATAGAGTTTACAGCTGCGTTTGCCCACAATATGCAACGGACAATACATAGACAGAGCTGACCCGCTGAGACTCAGGGCCGTCCCGCTCAGACTCAGTCACGTCTCAGCTCTGTCAGACGTCACATCTACAGATCTTCCTGTGTTGTGCTCGATGGTCTCCGTGCTAGTCGTGTGCATCTCAGCTACAGAGTTAATCACTAGTCAGCCTCACACTCCTTCCTCTTTATCTTCAGATGACTAATTATACTTTTTTGATACCCTCCACCTCCACCTCCATCGCTCTGAGCAGTGTGACGATGAAACAAGGTGGCAAGAGGAAACACACACACACACACACACACACACACACACACACACACACACACACACACACACACATATATAGAGAGAGAGAGCGAGAGAGAGAGAGTACTGTGGCACACCCATCCCTTGGCCTGTGGGAGACAGGGGCCAGTGCTCTCTCAGGGGTCGTCTCCAGCGTTTGTTGCTATGACAGCACGCTCCAGGTGGGATGAGTGTTGGCGTGAGTGGCCTGTGAGGGAGGGTCAGTGTTGGTGGGGAACAGACACATGGTCTCACCTCACAGGTGTGAGGAATACCTGAGCGCTGAACATTACTGATGCTCTGTCTCATCAGATGATTAACAGACCACACGTAACACGTTCCTGCGTGAGTTAACCACGACCCAGCGAGCGCTACACAACACACGGTGACATGTTCATATACATATGAAATATAAATATAGCAAATATAAACTCTTCTGTTATAAATATAATCTATTATAAATATAATCTCCTTTGTTATAAATATAAACTCTTGTTATAAATATAATCTCTTCTGTTGTGTGCAGGCCTGTTGCTTTACGACAGACGGCAATGAAGCATCCTGTTAGTACCAAGCAGGACCGCATGCAAGACCCTGCCTGCCACAAACAGGAAGAACTGCCCCCGGCCTCCAGAGCATCCAGAACAGTAGAGGAAACCGGATGTGGGTGAATAT
>NC_049556.1:37500-45000 GCF_013358815.1 Electrophorus electricus
TGGTGCATTTTAGAAAAACCGCACAAACCTAAAATCATGGAAACAAGCAGCGGTCAGAAGACGGCCGGTCCCGCGCCGAGAGGGAGGGTGGGGGGCTAATCACTAGTTCAGATCGTCCTCAAAATCCACACGCGACCGGACTCGCGAGCTCCCACTTCGCGTTTTTTACAACCCCCTGCCTCTCAGCGAATCCTCGTGCAACAGGAGGTAAATAGCGAAAAGCAGCACAAATAAAATAAAACGCGCGCGGTAAAATACTGGAGCTGAACAAGCCCTCCTCCGCTCAGCACGCGGGTTAACCGGAGGATCTGCACGTGACAATCCCGTGGAAAGAGAAGAGCTAAAGACCTCGAGGGCTGGGAAGGGACCCGCACAGAGGTGGCCGATGAGCGCGGGACGCGTAAAGAGCCCCACGCGTGCAGCAAACCTGCCCGACACCAGCATTCGGCCACTTTCACCTCATTTTCAGCTTCCTGTCGCTCGGGCTGGGGCGTTTGTGCGCGCGTGTCTGCACAGCCACTTAGCTACCTTTTCATACACCGGTACTGTGACGGCGCCGCCGCCAGCAAGGCACCAAAAGCGCACGGGCAGCTCGAGCGTGCGCTTTACCGTGCTCCGTTATGAAGACATGCTTGTCGCGCTCCGCGGCCCTGGTGCTTCTGTGCGTAAAGCTCGAGACGAGCCAAGTGTGCGTAACCCGCTTGTATTCGGGCCACGGAGCGAACGTGCTTCGTACGCGCCAAACTAAAGCGCGCACTCCCGGTGTAAAGGTGACCGGCGGGGCGCGCGTCAGTGGACATGTGAAAACATATGACGGGTGGCCGCGCCGGGCCCGTGCAAGGCACCATGTAACGTGACAGACTGGATTTAAGAGGAAAACAGCCGCGCGCGGCTTAGTGGGGCGGGAGTCTGCAGGACTCACTCGAGTTGGCTCAGTTTGATGCGTCGAGGCCGTGCGCGCGACTATGAGCTGACGGATTAGCGGCGCCTGCTTTATTATTTCTCTGGTAAATCCAAACGGAACGCGCAGGCGGAGTAATTTCCACAAAGTGGCCTACACGGCGCCACCGCTTCTGGAGCAGCCGGCCGTTACACAAACCGCGCGGCGGTCGTGACGCTGGTGCTTTCTAACGCGCTTTTGTCTGCAACCTTCAGCTCGTTCCTGCGCCCTCGGTCAGCTCGCGACGCCTCCTGTCAGGACTTATGGCGCGTAATCCGTGTGCCGCGTCACGACGTGACTCAAAAGTTTGGCTCGCGATACGGAGCGAGGCTGCAGGGGACGCGATCAATTATTCCAAACTCCGGTGACACCAGAGCTGAAGTTCCGACTCCGCTGCATGCACGACGGCGCCAGGCTTTGACACGCGCAAAACAGCGCTCCAGCAACACTACATTACAGCGGGAAGCAGAAAAACCCCTCCGTGCTGTGCATGTGTCTTAGGCGAGGGTGCGTGCACGATCAGCGATCTGCGGGGTGCTAACGCGCCGAGGCACGGGGATGCTCCGAGATTACCTTCTCTGACAAAGCTCGTCCGCAGTCCCAAAGCGCCGCCGGAGGTGTCGGTTTAAACTACCTGCGTTGCTGGAGCACAGCAGAGCACTTTCACAGACGCTCGCTAGCTAGCACGCTAGCTAAACTCTGTCCCACAGCGACGGTGGGAAACGCCGCATTTGTTGGAAAAGCTCGCGCAGTCTCCGGAAAGCACGGACAGGAAGAGACGCGCGGGGCGCCGTCCGAGCTAGTGCTGCGCGCCTGTGCTCGCTGTCACGTCCCGCAGAGCACGCTAGCTGCACACTCTCCACGCCGTTAGTCTCGCGCACTGGGACGGCAGCATGTTTCCGACGCGCGTGCAGGAGTCTCTTCCACATCCGGGACGCGTTTCACCCGCGCAGCCCGGGTCATATTCCGTCACGCCGTGGAGCGCGTTATAGCGCAGGCTGTGGTCTCGGCTGCCGCTTCACTGGGGTTTATTTTTACCTACAAAACACAATTGAATAACAACGCTACGTGCATATTTTAAGATTTGCCTATTAATGCGGAACGGGGGGCCGATTTCGCAGTCCACAGCGCGCGGGAGTATAAAACAATACACACTTCACTCAGCTTCGCGTGTGACGGTGTTGTTGGAATACCGTGCGAATAATGTTATCTGGTTGTGTCGGGTGTTTATTCTGTCCAAGTTCTTACATCAGTGGTCAGAGTCGTTTATCTGACACCGAAACTACAATAAAACAGCGGCAGAGGGCAGGATGTGGCGGGTGCCCCCCGTGGCGTGTGTGGCGCGGGGCATTTTGGAATGCACATTAAAGCTTATTGTTCAAAGCAGAGTAAGCACGCGATGGTGAATATGGAAGCACATGGATAAGAGCGAGACCTCGGATGCAGCCGCAGGTTAATTAGCCCCTCACGCGCCGATGGTCATTATTCTCATTCCTTCCGCGTGGACTCGGTGTAGTTACCGAATAGTACACACTAGTTGATCAATAATAGGACGTTTAGACGAAGAACTATGTTGACAGCATTTAGCTGACGCTTTTATATCCAAAGGGACTTACAATAATGTCTGAACAGATCTTGAGTAATTGAGGGTTAAGGGTTTTGTTCAGGGACCCAACAGTGGAAACCTGGCAGGACTTGAACTGGCAACCTTCTGATTACTAGACCAGTAACTTAACCACTGAGACACTATACACATACCACACACACCCTACACACATCCACCTCACCATGCACAACCTTCTGATTACTAGACCAGTACCTCCACCACTGAGACACTATACACATACCACACACACCCTACACACATCCACCTCACCATGGACAACCTTCTGATTACTAGACCAGTAACTTAACCACTGAGACATTATACACATACCACACACCCTACACACATCTACCTCACCATGCACAACCTTCTGATTACTAGACCAGTAACTTAACCACTGAGACACTATACACATACCACACACACCCTACACACATCTACCTCACCATGCACAACCTTCTGATTACTAGACCAGTACCTCCACCACTGAGACACTATACACATACCACACACACCCTACACACATCTACCTCACCATGCACAACCTTCTGATTACTAGACCAGTAACTTAACCACTGAGACACTATACACATACCACACACACCCTACACACATCTACCTCACCATGCACAACCTTCTGATTACTAGACCAGTAACTTAACCACTGAGACACTATACACATACCACACACACCCTACACACATCCACCTCACCATGCACAACCCTCTGATTACTAGACCAGTACTTTATTCCCACATAGTAATATTCATATTTAGTAATATTTTCATATTAATATTCATATTATTATTGTTGTTGTTGTTGTTGTTGTTAGTTGCATTTATATAGCACCTTTCTCAAACTCAAGGATGCTTTTACAAATATCATATTAGTACTTCTACTAGATTAGTGCACATCTGCAATATAGAATGTTTCTCATGGAGCTGAAATTGGAGGCGACCAGACAGATGTTTCTCGTGGAGATGGAGATGATGAGACATGTTTCTCATGGAGATGGAGATGATGAGACATGTTTCTCGTGGAGATGGAGATGATGAGACATGTTTCTCGTGGAGGTGGAGATGATGAGATGTTTCTCGTGGAGGTGGAGATGAGGAGACATGTTTCTCATGGAGGTGGAGATGATGAGATGTTTCTCGTGGAGGTGGAGATGGAGTCGACGAGACTGAGGGCTTTTCTCCATGACCTGATACTGTACGCAGTGTTTACAGTGTTTATGGCATCTCTTCTGATACTATATGCAGTGTTTACTGTGTTTACGCTGAGAGCAGGTTCCAGGTCAGTCGTGGAGGTGCGTGCTTCCCCCCCTCAGACAGGTGGCGCTGTAGCACAGCACAGGGTAAAATGAAACCTGAGTTGGGAACTGAGAGCAACAAAGTCTAAATGAACTGATGTCTGTGAAACATTCTGTGATAACTATGTTGTGTGTGTGTGAGTGTATGTGCGTGTGTGTGCACGTGTGTGTGTGTGTGTGTGTGCGTGTGCCTGTGTGTATATGTGTGTATATGTGTGCATCTATGTGTGTGTGTGTGTGTGTGTGTGTGTGGATTTGAGTGCATTTGCGTGGGTGTATGTGTATGTGTGCATGCATGTTTGAGTGAGTGTGTGCATCTGTATGTGTGCACATCTGTGTGTGTGTGTGTGTGTTTGGACGCTCCACCTTTCAGCTCAGTACATGCAGTTGTTCCACATCTATTACATCTGTTATGCTTCCAGTGTGCTCATGTGTTGCAGGGTGCACAGACAGACTGACTGTCTGTGCACCAGTACCACTGACGCAGGAAAAAGAGCAGCCCCCCGTCAGTAAGTCCCCCCATCAGTGAGTCCCGCCGTCAGTGAGTCCCATCATCAGTGAGTCCCCCCGTCAGTAATTCCTCACGTCAGTAATTCCTCATGGCTGTAATTCCCCACGTCAGTAATTCCTCACGTCAATAACAAGGCGAACAAACTGCCTTCTGCTACAGCCAAATATTTCAGATTTTAACTCATCAGTCCAGAGCACCTGCTGCCATTTTTCTGCACCTCTGATCCTGTGTTTTCGTTCATAGCTGAGTCGCTTGACCTTGTTTCCATGTTGGAGGTATGGCTTTTTGGCTGCAACTCTTCCATGAAGACCACTTCTGGTCAGATTTCTCTGGACAGTAGATGGGTGTACCTGGGTCCCACTGGTTTCTGCCAGTTCTGAGCTGATGGCACTGCTGGACATCTTCCGAATTCGAAGGGAAATAAGCTTGATGTGTTCTTCATCTGCTGCATTAAGTTTCCTTGGCTGACCGCTGCGTCTACCATTCTCAATGTTGCCCGTTTCTTTGTGCTTCTTCATAAGAGCTTGAACAGCACATCTTGAAACCCAAGTCTGCTTTGAAACCTTTGTCTGGGAGAGCCCTTGTTGATGCAGTAGAACTACCTTGTGTCTTGTTGCTGTGCTCAGTCTTGCCATGGTGTACGACCTGTGACATGAAACTGTCTTCCACAACCTCACCTTGGTAGCAAAGTTTGTCTGTTCCTCCCACAGTTTTAAGCCTCCTACTCAGCTGTTTATGTTTCAGTTAATCACTGTGTTTCAACCTACATGTGAAACTGATGATCACTAGCACCTGTTTGGTATAATTGGTTGATCATACACCTGACTGTAATCCTCCAAAATCCCTGACTTTGTGCAAGTGTACCTATAAGAATAAGAAGGAAAAGGGTAGTAACACCAAATATTGATTTGATTTTGATTTTTTCTTTAGTTTGCTCAATTTGCATTTTGTAAATTGATAAAAATAAACAATTATTATTTGTATGTTTGAAAGGATTCTTAGTTTACAGCATTTTTTCACACCTGCCTGTGTATTTTTGTACAGTACTGTATGTCTTTAGGACATATATTACTATAGGACATATATCTGTATAACACATATACCTCTATAGGACATATATCTGTATAACACATATATCACTATAGGACATATATCTGTATAACACATATACCTCTATAGGACATATATCTGTTATACACATATATCACTATAACACATATACCTCTATAGGACATATATCTGTATAACACATATACCTCTATAGGACATATATCTGTTATACACATATATCACTATAACACATATACCTCTATGGGACATATATCTGTATAACACATATACCTCTATAGGACATATATCTGTATAACACATATATCACTATAGGACATATATCTGTATAACACATATACCTCTATAGGACATATATCTGTTATACACATATATCACTATAACACATATACCTCTATAGGACATATATCTGTATAACACATATACCTCTATAGGACATATATCTGTATAACACATATACCTCTATAGGACATATATCTGTATAACACATATACCTCTATAGGACATATATCTGTATAACACATATATCACTATAGGACATATATCTGTATAACACATATATCGCTATAGGACATATATCTGTATAACACATATATCACTATAACACATATACCTCTATGGGACATATATCTGTATAACACATATACCTCTATAGGACATATATTACTATAGGACATATATCTGTATAACACATATACCTCTATAGGACATATATCTGTATAACACATATACCTCTATAGGACATATATCTGTATAACACATATATCACTATAGGACATATATCTGTATAACACATATATCACTATAGGACATATATCTGTATAACACATATATCGCTATAGGACATATATCTGTATAACACATATATCACTATAACACATATACCTCTATGGGACATATATCTGTATAACACATATACCTCTATAGGACATATATTACTATAGGACATATATCTGTATAACACATATACCTCTATAGGACATATATCTGTTATACACATATATCACTATAACACATATACCTCTATAGGACATATATCTGTATAACACATATACCTCTATAGGACATATATCTGTTATACACATATATCACTATAACACATATACCTCTATAGGACATATATCTGTATAACACATATACCTCTATAGGACATATATCTGTTATACACATATATCACTATAACACATATACCTCTATAGGACATATATCTGTATAACACATATACCTCTATAGGACATATAGCTGTATAACACATATATCTCTATAGGACATATATCTGTTATACACATATATCACTATAACACATATAGCTCTATAGGACATATATCACTATAGGACATATATCTGTATAACACATATACCTCTAAAGGACATATATCTGTATAACACATATACCTCTATAGGACATATATCACTATAGGACATATATCTGTATAACACATATACCTCTATAGGACATATATCTGTTATACACATATATCACTATAACATATATACCTCTATGGGACATATATCTGTATAACACATATACCTCTATAGGACATATATCACTATAGGACATATATCTGTATAACACATATACCTCTATAGGACATATATCTGTTATACACATATATCACTACAATATATATACCTCTATGGGACATATATCTGTATATAAGGTTTGATTACGGAACGCATTCGCATTCGCAGCATTTATTTCTTTTCAGAGTTGCATTAATTTTCCCCTAAGATCATGTATTGATGATGAGAGATTTGGACCATTGCGCAAAGTCTTCCTTAGCACATCCCAAAGATTCTCAGTGGGGTTCAGGTCTGGACTCTGTGGTGGCCAGTCCATGTGTGAAAATGATGTCTCGTGCTCCCTGAACCACTCTTTCACAATTTGAGCCTGACGAATCCTGGCATTGTCATCTTGGAATATGCCCGTGCCATCAGAGAAGAAAAAATCCATTGATGGAATAATTTGGTCATTCAGTATATCAGGTAGTCAGCTGACCTCATTCTGTGGGCACATAACGTTGCTGAACCTGACCAACTACAGCAACCCCAGATCATAGCAC
>NC_049556.1:52500-57500 GCF_013358815.1 Electrophorus electricus
CAGTCTCATTCTCACACAGTCTCATTTTCAAAGTCTCATCTGTCTCATCACAGTCTCAATCACAGCAGTCTCAGTCTCACCACAGTCTCAATCTCATCACAGTCTCAGTCTCATCACAGTGTCAGACTCATCACAGTATCATTCTCACAGTCTCAGACTCATCACAGTCACAGTCTCATCACCGTCTCAGTCTCATTACAATCTCATTCTCATCACAGTCTCAGTCTCACACTCTCAGACTCATCACAGTCTCAGTCTCATCAGCATTTGTGATAGTGTGGTAACAAAGTCAGTATAAGTGTAGATGTTAGTGTGGTAATATAGTCAGTATTAGTGTTAGTGCAGTAATATAGTCAATATTAGTGTTAGTGCGATAATATAGTCAGTATTAGTGTAGATGTTAGTGTGGTAATATAGTCATTATTAGTGTTAGTGTGGTAATATAGTCAGTATAAGTGTAGATGTTAGTGTGATAATATAGTCAATATTAGTGTTAGTGTGGTAATATAGTCAGTATTAATGTAGATGTTAGTGTGGTAATATAGTCAGTATTAGTGTAGATGTTAGTGTGGTAATATAGTCAGTATTAGTGTTAGTGTGGTAATATAGTCAATATTAGTGTAGATGTTAGTGTGGTAATATAGTCAGTATTAGTGTAGATGTTAGTGTGGTAATATAGTCAGTATTAGTGTTAGTGTGGTAATATAGTCAGTATTAGTGTAGATGTTAGTGTGGTAACATAGTCAGTGTTAGTGTTAGTGTGGCAATATAGTCAGTATTAGTGTAGATGTTAGTGTAATAATATATTCAGTATTAGTGTTAGTGTGGTAATATAGTCAATGTTAGTGTTAGTGTGGTAATATAGTCAGTATTAGTGTTAGTGTGGTAATATAGTCAATATTAGTGTAGATGTTAGTGTGGCAATATAGTCAGTATTAGTGTTAGTGTAGTAACAGTCAGTATTAGTGTTAATGTGGTAGTATAGTCCGTATTAGTGTTAGTGTGGTAGTATAGTCAGTATTAGTGTTAGTGTGGTAATATAGTCAGTATTAATGTAGATGTTTTGTATGGTAATATAGTCAGTATTAGTGTAGATGTTAGTGTGGTAATATAGTCAGTATTAATGTAGATGTTTTGTATGGTAATATAGTCAGTATTAGTGTAGATGTTAGTGTGGTAATATAGTCAGTATTAGTGTTAGTGTGGTAATATAGTCAGTATTAGTGTTAGTGTGGTAGTATAGTCAGTATTAGTGTAGATGTTAGTGTGGTAATATAGTCAGTGTTAGTGTTAGTGTGGCAATATAGTCAGTATTAGTGTAGATGTTAGTGTAATAATATATTCAGTATTAGTGTTAGTGTGGTAATATAGTCAATATTAGTGTTAGTGTGGTAATATAGTCAGTATTAGTGTTAGTGTGGTAATATAGTCAATATTAGTGTAGATGTTAGTGTGGTAATATAGTCAGTATTAGTGTTAGTGTGGTAACAGTCAGTATTAGTGTTAATGTGGTAGTATAGTCAGTATTAGTGTTAGTGTGGTAGTATAGTCAGTATTAGTGTTAGTGTGGTAATATAGTCAGTATTAATGTAGATGTTTTGTATGGTAATATAGTCAGTATTAGTGTAGATGTTAGTGTGGTAATATAGTCAGTATTAATGTAGATGTTTTGTATGGTAATATAGTCAGTATTAGTGTAGATGTTAGTGTGGTAATATAGTCAGTATTAGTGTTAGTGTGGTAGTATAGTCAGTATTAGTGTTAGTGTGGTAGTATAGTCAGTATTAGTGTAGATGTTAGTGTGGTAATATAGTCAGTGTTAGTGTTAGTGTGGCAATATAGTCAGTATTAGTGTAGATGTTAGTGTAATAATATATTCAGTATTAGTGTTAGTGTGGTAATATAGTCAATATTAGTGTTAGTGTGGTAATATAGTCAGTATTAGTGTTAGTGTGGTAATATAGTCAATATTAGTGTAGATGTTAGTGTGGTAATATAGTCAGTATTAGTGTTAGTGTGGTAACAGTCAGTATTAGTGTTAATGTGGTAGTATAGTCAGTATTAGTGTTAGTGTGGTAGTATAGTCAGTATTAGTGTTAGTGTGGTAATATAGTCAGTATTAATGTAGATGTTTTGTATGGTAATATAGTCAGTATTAGTGTAGATGTTAGTGTGGTAATATAGTCAGTATTAATGTAGATGTTTTGTATGGTAATATAGTCAGTATTAGTGTAGATGTTAGTGTGGTAATATAGTCAGTATTAGTGTTAGTGTGGTAATATAGTCAGTATTAGTGTAGATGTTAGTGTGGTAATATAGTCAGTATTAGTGTTAGTGTGGTAATATAGTCAGTATTAGTGTTAGGGTGGTAATATAGTCGGTATTAGTGTTAGGGTGGTAATATAGTCGGTATTAGTGTTAGGGTGGTAATATAGTCAGTATTAGTGTTAGGGTGGTAATATAGTCAGTATTAGTGTTAGTGTGGTAGTATAGTCAGTATTAGTGTTAGGGTGGAAATATAGTCGGTATTAGTGTTAGTGTGGTAATATAGTCAGTATTAGTGTTAGTGTGGTAATATAGTCAGTATTAATGTAGATGTTAATGTGGTAATATAGTCAGTATTAGTGTTAGTGTGGTAGTATAGTCAGTATTAGTGTTAGTGTGGTTATATAGTCAGTATTAGTGTTAGTGAGGTAATATAGTCAGTATTAGTGTAAATGTTAGTATGGTAATATAGTCAGTATTAATGTAGATGTTAGTGTGGTAATATAGTCAGTATTAGTGTAGATGTTAGTGTGGTAATATAGTCAGTATTAGTGTTAGTGTGGTAATATAGTCAGTATTAGTGTTAGGGTGGTAATATAGTCAGTATTAGTGTTAGGGTGGTAATATAGTCAGTATTAGTGTTAGGGTGGTAATATAGTCGGTATTAGTGTTAGGGTGGTAATATAGTCAGTATTAGTGTTAGGGTGGTAATATAGTCAGTATTAGTGTTAGTGTGGTAATATAGTCAGTATTAGTGTTAGTGTGGTAGTATAGTCAGTATTAGTGTAGATGTTAGTGTGGTAATATAGTCAGTGTTAGTGTTAGTGTGGCAATATAGTCAGTATTAGTGTAGATGTTAGTGTAATAATATATTCAGTATTAGTGTTAATGTGGTAGTATAGTCAGTATTAGTGTTAGTGTGGTAGTATAGTCAGTATTAGTGTTAGTGTGGTAATATAGTCAGTATTAATGTAGATGTTTTGTATGGTAATATAGTCAGTATTAGTGTAGATGTTAGTGTGGTAATATAGTCAGTATTAATGTAGATGTTTTGTATGGTAATATAGTCAGTATTAGTGTAGATGTTAGTGTGGTAATATAGTCAGTATTAGTGTTAGTGTGGTAATATAGTCAGTATTAGTGTAGATGTTAGTGTGGTAATATAGTCAGTATTAGTGTTAGTGTGGTAATATAGTCAGTATTAGTGTTAGGGTGGTAATATAGTCGGTATTAGTGTTAGGGTGGTAATATAGTCGGTATTAGTGTTAGGGTGGTAATATAGTCAGTATTAGTGTTAGGGTGGTAATATAGTCGGTATTAGTGTTAGGGTGGTAATATAGTCGGTATTAGTGTTAGGGTGGTAATATAGTCAGTATTAGTGTTAGTGTGGTAATATAGTCAGTATTAGTGTTAGTGTGGTAGTATAGTCAGTATTAGTGTTAGGGTGGTAATATAGTCGGTATTAGTGTTAGTGTGGTAATATAGTCAGTATTAGTGTTAGTGTGGTAATATAGTCAGTATTAATGTAGATGTTAGTGTGGTAATATAGTCAGTATTAGTGTTAGTGTGGTAGTATAGTCAGTATTAGTGTTAGTGTGGTTATATAGTCAGTATTAGTGTTAGTGTGGTAATATAGTCAGTATTAGTGTAAATGTTAGTATGGTAATATAGTCAGTATTAATGTAGATGTTAGTGTGGTAATATAGTCAGTATTAGTGTAGATGTTAGTGTGGTAATATAGTCGGTGTTAGTGTTAGTGTGGCAATATAGTCAGTATTAGTGTTAGTGTGGTAATATAGTCAGTATTAGTGTTAGTGTGGTAATATAGTCAGTATTAGTGTAGATGTTAGTGTGGTAATATAGTCAGTATTAGTGTTAGTGTGGTAACAGTCAGTATTAGTGTTAGTGTGGTAATATAGTCAGTATTAATGTAGATGTTTTGTATGGTAATATAGTCAGTATTAGTGTAGATGTTAGTGTGGTAATATAGTCAGTATTAATGTAGATGTTAGTGTGGTAATATAGTCAGTATTAGTGTAGATGTTAGTGTGGTAATATAGTCAGTATTAGTGTTAGGGTGGTAATATAGTCGGTATTAGTGTTAGGGTGGTAATATAGTCAGTATTAGTGTTAGGGTGGTAATATAGTCAGTATTAGTGTTAGTGTGGTAGTATAGTCAGTATTAGTGTTAGTGTGGTAATATAGTCGGTATTAGTGTTAGTGTAGTAATATAGTCGGTGTTAGTGTTAGGGTGGTAATATAGTCGGTATTAGTGTTAGTGTGGTAATATAGTCGGTATTAGTGTTAGGGTGGTAATATAGTCAGTATTAGTGTTAGGGTGGTAATATAGTCGGTATTAGTGTTAGGGTGGTAATATAGTCAGTATTAGTGTTAGGGTGGTAATATAGTCACTATATTATATTGTATATTTTATTATATTGTCCTATTGTGGCCAATGTATCAACTTCCATTTAAAACCATGGAAGGATTTTGTCATTTTTACTGGAACCTAGTGGATTTTAGAAATATTTACCCATGAGCCTCACAACTCCCCCACCCCTCCGCCCGTCTGAAAAAGCTAGGTTTCCGTGGCAACCTCGCAGCTAACGGGCGGCGTTAGTCACAGCCTGCATGTGCGATTAGCGTTCTCAGATCTTTAATGGAAGTCGTAATTCACTCCGGGGTCTTGCGTGGTGACACACGCAGAATTGGGCACAACGGCCCACACCTGCTGA
>NC_049556.1:70000-72500 GCF_013358815.1 Electrophorus electricus
GATGTCTTTCCCAAAATCTCCATCAAACAGACATTCCATGTGCGCTTTCCTCCGCGCGCTAGTGCTCGTGATCAGTGTGTGATTTTCCCGTCGGTATTACAAAACTCGCAAGACACGCGCGCGTTATTGGGGACCGAAATGCAAATGAATAAAAGTGCACGAGGAGAGTCCGGGGAAGTGCGCCTCCTTCGGCGCGCGGAGATCTGAAGTGTCGGTGCGCTCCCGTGTGGCATTCACGCGGAGCGATGAGGTCAGAGGCTTGCCATCTGGGGAGGACCACGCGCTGGCGGTGCACGCGGAGCGGAGCACGATGCAACGTTATAAATGCCGCGAGCGGAAACGCAGCCCGTCGCCAGGCACGCGGCAAACGGGCCGCGCTCGAGGCCGTTCCGTCTTATCTCGAGCACGCTCGCGGTCATGGTGTTAGTGGAGTCCCAAAGCGCGCGCCCATATTTCAAACCGGAGTCATGCAAACGTGCCGTTAAAACGGATCTTATTTCTAGCTGCGAGTGCACAACGTCGCCATGCAAAAAGGGTTTTTTAAAAGAGACCCTCGAATTTTTGGCATTAAAAATGTAGTTTATGTGACGCATGTAGCGTACACGCGCAGCCAGCTCCGGAATTGCGCCGCCATCGTTCTCTCTCGTCTGATCTGAGATCAGTGAGGCACAGCACAGACCCGCCTTCTCCTCGTACACCTGTCTTCTCCACTTCACAATGTATGCGCCATATTGTGTTATGACACAGAATTTGATGAGAGGTGCCTGACAGGAAGAAGCACGCAGTCACGTCCCAAACTGCGCACGTCCTGCGTGTAGTTAGGTATGACTCTCAGGTTGGCTTGATAGGCTTTATGGTCCCAGGCCTGCTGTTGATGTCATAAAGAGAACTTCCCGAGTGACAATTACAGAGAGAGAGAGAGAGAGAGAGAGAGAGAGGAAGAGAGAGAGGGCGAAAGAGAGGGAGGAAGAGGGAGGGAGAGAGGGAGGGAGAGAGAGAGGGAGAGAGAGAGGGAGAGAGAGAGAGGGAGAGAGGGAGAGAGAGAGAAAGAGAGAGGGAGAGAGAGAGAGAGCGAGAGAGGGAGAGAGGGAGGGGTCCTTCATTGAATTTTTCCACAAGTCTCTTCATCTTTCTCTCTCTCTCTCTTACTGTGCCCCTCCCCCAAATCTCAGAGACCCACAGGGGCTCCATATTCTACACTTCCTTATGAACGATACATTTGTCTCCATCATACGTCCATGTAGGATTGATATTCCTCTTTTCGTCTCTTCATATGCGATGTTAAACACAATTTTTTAAAGTAACACTTCTGTTCAATGTGATTCGTAACACACGTCTTTAAAAACAGCGGGGAAAATTCATGCTGCTGAATTAACCGAATTAACATGCTTCTGATTTTAGGCCTCTTAAAAGTCCTCTGTTCTCAGAGCACGGACGCACGTCTCGTAACCTGCGTCCTCGGACTCCCAGGAGCTGTTCGCAGTCTTGAGTGCTGATCTGTGATGCTATTCCACATCACATTCAGCGCCCCGGTGGGTCGAGTCAAAGGCCTACGCTCACGGTTCCGGCTGGTCGTACGGTATCTAGGGAGATCCGTGCTGCAAGTGGGACCTTCATTACTGTAATTAGCATCTTTTCATGGATTAGTTCTGTTTTTGACACTTTTCCAAGTCAATTAAATTTGATTTTGTCTCCTTGTTCCAGGATGTGTAATTCTGCTGTTAGATGTGATCATTCCTGCTCCCGCCCCGAACACCAAGCCCTGTAGGTGAGAAACTCCGGCGTGTGAACATGAACTCTGCCTGCGGTCGCCTGCTCAGATCGGAAAAACACAGACTGCTCGGTCGGCGTCGCTGTCTGTGAAACCACAACACCGCGTTAGGAACCAAAAACCAACTCACATATGCGTCTGGCTTTGGACACGGGCCAGCTCACTTTACTGCTGCGCCTTACTCACACAAGCAGCCGCTTGAAAGCAATTAAAAGTTTAGTAATAAATTCATTTTTTAAACCGGGGCCATGTGTTTACCGTGTGACTGCTTTAATAAACAAGTCTTCTCTGGGTTATCCATTATGGCTAGAATCCGGCACTAAGCGCCCTTACGTGGACTCTGATTGGTGAACTAACAATCAGTCTTGTCTATCACTTCACCCTCACGCCATCTTGTTTCCGTGACGACGAGCCCATGGGGTGAGGTGGAGTGAGAGTGCTCCCTCGCTCTGTCTCTCTCTCTCCCTCCTGGACATGGACACCCCTGAGATTCAATCCCAGCTGTAAAATGCATTGTCGTAGCATAACATTCAGGACACACTCACACACTCTCACACACACACACACACACACACACACACACACACACACACACACACAGAGACAGGGTAGCCATATTAGTGTAAGACGTAGGCTGAACACACACACCCAGGTAGGCAAACACACACACACACACACACACACACACACACACACATCTGTGTAATATTGACACATTGCAGGATTAAA
>NC_049556.1:80000-82500 GCF_013358815.1 Electrophorus electricus
GAGAGAGGGAGGGGGAGAGAGAGAGAGGGAGGGAGGAAGAGAGAGAGAGAGAGAGAGAGAGAGAGAGAGGGAGGAATCCTACTAGGATTGTGTTTAATGCAAGTGGTAGGAATTTGTACATATGTGGGAGGGGTTTGTATATAAGTGGGAGGGGTTGTGTGTTAGTGGGAGGAGCTCTAACCACCCCATTATGGGTATTTGCTAGTAATCAAAGGGGCATAACAGTCCAAATCAAACGTCCAGTCCTGAAACACAGGCAATATTGCAAAAGTCTGATTTAATAACATCCAGATTATTATTATCTATTATAATTTTACATTTTATATGTTATTTAATATTTTTGATTTGTTTTTAGTAATAAGGACTTTTATTAATAAATATACAGAGTTCTCTCTCTTCTGCAGACACCTCTCTGTTCCGTGTATGTGCTCAGGTTATTGACATCGTGTAGATACACACGAGGATCACGTCGTGTGTGTGATCAGCTGTTTCCTGACAACATGCCTAATCTGGTCAATACGTATGGCCCAAATCCGTCCTATGGCCCCGTAGGGGAGATGCGCCCTGGTAATCCCCCTGGAGCGCGAACCAGGGCTGCACAGCCGTTATCAGACACACGGGTGAAACGTTCACGCTCGAAAGGGGATGTCTCTGAACTACACACACACACACACACACACCCTCACAAACACACGCATGCACACACACACACACACACATACACACACACACACACACACACAAACACACGCATGCACACACACACACACACATACACACACACACACACACACACACACACACACATACACACACACACACACACACACACAAACCAGTCTTCTGTTCTTCTATTATTAATGAAGTTTAGCAGTGTTATTACTGCTGGTACATTACATAATTATATGGTTCTTTTCATTCGTTATACTACACACACACATACACAGAAACACACACACACACACACACACACACACACACGCACACACACTAACACACATGCATGCATGCAAAATAGGACAATTACCTTAAAAGAATAATGTGTTCAAAGAACATTCAACACAAAGAGACACTTAATGTAAGATGAACAAATTACATCAGTAGAACTTTAGACAGAAAGCCCAGACAGCATTACAAACTTCACCAAAACACATGGCCAGAGCTCGCGAGATGAGAAACAGGAGACATGGAACATGGATGCAGTAGTAAGGCAGCAAATATAAACAAATACAATTACAAAACAAAGAAAGTTGTTTCTTGTGACCTTATGGCCTTATGATCAACTCCGTCATTACACCACGAGTTTCCGTGGATAGACACCCTGTGGATGCACGGCCAAGCTCTCTGTCACCCTCAGGAGGGGTAAGACGGGTTTCCTGTTCTCCGGGGAGCGGGGCCACTGGGCTGGAACGCTTCTCCGTATCCTTCCCAGCGTCGTCATTCCTGTCGTTATCTCAGAGCAAATTAAGGCCCAATTATTGATAGATGAAGAGAACTTTCTGAAGGAGCTTCGCCCACAAACACACTCTGTATCTGTCAGGAGGCACACACACACACGCGCGCACACACACACACAGGTTCAGTTTGCTTGTATAAAATCTTAGGATAACTATTCATGCTCAGTAATTCCTTTGTAATATCAGGTTGATTTAATATCAGATTTAATCTTACAATGTGTCAATATTACACAGATGTGTGTGTGTGTGTGTGTGTGTGTGTGTGTGTGTGTATGTGTGTGTGTGTGTGTGTGTGTGTGTGTGTGTCTGTGTGTGTTTGTATGCACTCTATTTGCACAGTCATAAGTGAGAGTGCAGATATTCTCTTAAATACACTCGAGTGTGGGGTGTGATTGCTGACCAGAAATAATCCTCTCAGTTCACCACTGCCAGGCAGACCAATACAGACCAGCACAGACCAACGCAGACCAGCACAGACCAACACAGACCAGCACAGACCAACACAGACCAGCACAGACCAACGCAGACCAGCACAGACCAACACAGACCAGCACAGACCAATGCAGACCAGCACAGACCAACACAGACCAGGACAGACCAACACAGATGAGCATAGACCAACACAGACCAAGACAGACCAACACAGATGAGCATAGACCAACGAAGACCAGTGCAGACCAACACAGACCAAGGCAGACCAGCACAGACCAACACAGACCAACGAAGACCAGTGTAGACCAACACAGACAACACAGACCAGCACAGACCAAGACAGACCAGCACAGACCAACACAGACCAGCACAGATGAGCGTAGACCATTGAAGACCAGTGCAGACCAACACAGACAACACAGACCAGCGCAGACCAACACAGACCAAGGCAGACCAGCACAGACCAACACAGAACAAGGCAGACCAGCACAGACCAGCACAGACCAACGCAGACCAACGCAGACCAGCGCAGACCAGCGCAGACAGCGCAGGCCAACACAGAGCAACACAGACCAAGGCAGACCAGCACAGACCAACACAGACCAGCGCAG
>NC_049556.1:90000-92500 GCF_013358815.1 Electrophorus electricus
TGTGTGTGTGTGTGTGTGTGTCAGTGTGAGCGCCTGCCTGTCTCTTGCATCACTGGATATGTATAAAATGCAAGGATGCAGTGGTGTGTATTACACTCTAATGATAGATTGATGTGTGCTACACTATAATGATACAGTGATGTGTGTTACACTTTAATTATACAGTGGTGTGTGTTACACTCTAATGATACAGTGGTGTGTGTTACAATCTAATGATACAGTGGTGTGTATTACACTCTAATGATAGATTGATGTGTGCTACACTATAATGATACAGTGATGTGTGTTACACTTTAATTATACAGTGGTGTGTGTTACACTCTAATGATACAGTGATGTGTGTTACACTCTAATGATACAGTGCTGTGTGTTACAATCTAATGATACAGTGGTGTGTTACACTCTAATGATACAGTGGTGTGTATTACACTGTATTGATACAGTGGTGTGTTACTGTATTGATACAGTGATGTGTGTTACTCCATATTGATACAGTGGTGTGTGTTACACTCTAGTGATACAGTAATGTGCCTTACACTCTAATGATACAGTGGTGTGTGTTACACTTTAATGATACAGTGATGTGTGTTACACTCTAATGATACAGTGCTGTGTGTTACACTCTGATACAGTGATGTGTGTTACACTGTATTGATACAGTGGTGTGTGTTACACTTTAATAATACAGTAATGTGCATTACACTCTAATGATACAGTGATGTGTGTTACACTCTAATGATACAGTGATGTGTGTTACACTGTATTGATACAGTGGTGTGTGTTACACTCTAATGATACAGTGGTGTGTGTTACACTTTAATAATACAGTAATGTGCATTACACTCTAATGATACAGTGATGTGTGTTACACTCTAATGATACAGTGGTGTGTTACACCGTATTGATACAGTGGTGTGTGTTACACTTTAATAATACAGTAATGTGCATTACACTCTAATGACACAGTGGTGTGTTACACCGTATAGATACAGTGGTGTGCGTTACACTTTAATAATACAGTGGTGTGTGTTACAATCTAATGATACAGTGGTGTGTTACACTCTAATGATACAGTGGTGTGTATTACACTGTATTGATACAGTGGTGTGTTACACCGTATTGATACAGTGGTGTGTTACACTTTAATAATACAGTAATGTGCATTACACTCTAATGATACAGTGACGTGTGTTACACTCTAATGATACAGTGATGTGTGTTACACTGTATTGATACAGTGGTGTGTGTTACACTCTAATGATACAGTGGTGTGTGTTACACTTTAATAATACAGTAATGTGCATTACACTCTAATGATACAGTGATGTGTGTTACACTCTAATGATACAGTGGTGTGTGTTACAATCTAATGATACAGTGGTGTGTATTACACTCTAATGATAGATTGATGTGTGCTACACTATAATGATACAGTAATGTGCGTTACACTCTAATGATACAGTGGTGTGTTACACCGTATTGATACAGTGGTGTGCGTTACACTTTAATAATACAGTAATGTGCATTACACTCTAATGATACAGTGGTGTGTGTTACACTCTAATGATACAGTGATGTGCATTACACTCTAATGATACAGTGGTGTGTTACACTACCTTCTAACCGATTTCAATGCATTTTGTTTAATCTTAAGGTGCTGCTGTTGAGGGTAGCTGAGACAGTAACCACTACGGCTACAACTCTGTGTCTGCTGACACAGGGGCTGGTTGCCATGAGAATAATCTGTCATCTTGAGTAACTCCCTCAGTGTGGAGCAATTTCATTACTAGTTAATCAGTCTGATTACTGCCTTAATTAGATTAATGTAGAATAAGCCAGATAAAAGAGGATCTCTCTCTTTCTCTCTCTCTCTCTCTCTCTCTCTCTCTCTCTTTCTCTCTCTCTCTCTCTCCTCTCTCTCTCCCTCTCTCTCTCTCTCTCCCTCTCTCCCTCTCTCTCTCCCCCTCTCCCTCACAAGTATGTGCTTTTGTGTGTGTGTGGTCACACTACTTTGCTGTATTTTACTTGTTAATTTGCTTTTGTTTACATACCATATTTTTTGGTAGGAGATACATTCAGTGAGAGAGAGAGAGAGAGACAGAGAGAGAGAGAGAGAATGCATATGTATTTTATGTATTTATATATTTTTGTGTTTTAGGTCTTTTGTATTGTATTTTATGGATTTATATAACTATTTATATTTTGTGTCTTTCATGCATTTTGTAGTTTATGGATTTATCTAACTATTTATATTTTGTGTATTTCATGTATTTTGTAGTCTTTTTTTTTCTTTGTTACTTTTCCTATCTTGACTCCAAGTATTATTTGATACTAATTACAGGTATTTTATATTCATTGTTTTTAAAATATAGTAGAGTTAATATTGTATCTTGTTTTACTGTAATACTGCTTTGGCAGAACTGTACATTAATATATTTGTGCCAAACCTTATTGAATTACTGAAATGAACTGAAGTGAATTACTGAAATAAACTGAACTG
>NC_049556.1:97500-105000 GCF_013358815.1 Electrophorus electricus
CACACACACACACACACACACACCAGCTTACCATCACACACACACACACACACACCAGTTCACCATCACACACACACACACACACACACACACACTCCAGCTCACCATCACACACACACACACACACACACACACACACACCAGTTCACCATCACACACACACACACACACACACACCAGCTCACCAACACACAAACACACACACCAGTTCACCATCACACACACACACACACACACACACACACACCAGCTCACCATCACACACACTCACACACCAGTTCACCATCACACACACACACACACACACACCAGTTCACCATCACACACACACACACACACACACACACACCAGCTTACCATCACACACACACACACACCAGTTCACCATCACACACACACACACACACACACACTCCAGCTCACCATCACACACACACACACACACACACCAGTTCACCATCACACACACACACACACACACACACCAGCTCACCAACACACAAACACACACACCAGTTCACCATCACACACACACACACACACACACACTCCAGCTCACCATCACACACACACACACACCAGTTCACCATCACACACACACACACACACACACACACCAGCTCACCATCACACACACACACACATCAACCACACGCCTGTTTCAATATTTGTGTACCTGATGTGGGAAAATAAGGAGGCAATCTTAATAGAGGCTACCGCCTAACGAGGAGACAGCGTGAGGAGCTGCCCGTCCCCATCCTTGGGTTGTCTGCATGTGGGCAAGCAGGGTTGAAGTAAAACAGAAGTGTGACATTTCTCTGAAATCTCAAACATGAGAGTACTCCGTGTTCATCTCTAAACGAGAGAGTGCTGTGTTCATCTCTAAACGAGAGAGTGCTCCGTGTTCATCTCTAAATGAGAGAGTGCTGTGTTCATCTCTAAACGAGAGAGTGCTGTGTTCATCTCTAAACGAGAGTGCTCCGTGTTCATCTCTAAATGAGAGAGTGCTGTGTTCATCTCTAAACGAGAGTGCTCCGTGTTCATCTCTAAACGAGAGAGTGCTGTGTTCATCTCTAAAGGAGAGTGCTCCGTGTTCATCTCTAAACGAGAGAGTGCTGTGTTCATCTCTAAATGTGAGCATGCTCCGTGTTCATCTCTAAACGAGAGTGCTCCGTGCTTCTCTCTAAACGAGAGTACTCCGTGCTTCTCTCTAAACGTGAGTGCTCCGTGCTTCTCTCTAAACGTGAGTGTGCTGTGTTCATCTCTAAATGTGAGCATGCTCCGTGTTCATCTCTAAACGAGAGTGCTCCGTGCTTCTCTCTATACGTGAGTGCTCCGTGCTTCTCTCTAAACGTGAGTGTGCTGTGTGTTCATCTCTAAATGTGAGCATGCTCCGTGTTCATCTCTAAACATGAGAGTGCTCCGTGCTCATCTCTAAACGAGAGAGTGCTCCGTGCTTCTTTCTATACGTGAGAGTGCTCCGTGCTCATCTCTAAACGTGAGAGTGCTCCGTGCTTCTCTCTATACGTGAGACTGCTCCGTGCTTCTCTCTAAACATGAGAGTGCTCCGTGCTCATCTCTAAACATGAGAGTGCTCCGTGCTCATCTCTAAATGTGAGAGTGCTCCGTGTTCATCTCTAAACGTGAGAGTGCTGTGTTCTCCTCTAAACGTGAGAGTGCTCCGTGCTCATCTCTAAACGTGAAAGTGCTCCGTGCTTCTCTCTATACGTGAGAGTGCTCTGTGCTCATCTCTAAACGTGAGAGTGCTGTGTTCATCTCTTAATGTGAGAGTGCTGTGTTCATCTCTAAACGTGAGAGTGCTCCGTGTTCATCTATAAACGTGAGAATGCTGTGTTCATCTCTAAACGTGAGTGCTCCGTTTTCATCTATAAACGTGAGAGTGCTCCGTGTTCATCTATAAACGTGAGAGTGCTGTGTTCATCTCTAAACGAGAGTGCTCCGTGTTCATCTCTAAACGAGAGAGTGCTGTGTTCATCTCTAAATGTGAGCATGCTCCGTGTTCATCTCTAAACGAGAGTGCTCCGTGCTTCTCTCTATACGTGAGTGCTCCGTGCTTCTCTCTATACGTGAGTGCTCCGTGCTTCTCTCTAAACGTGAGAGTGCTCCGTGCTTCTCTCTATACGTGAGAGTGCTCCGTGCTCATCTCTAAACGTGAGAGTGCTCCGTGCTTCTCTCTATACGTGAGACTGCTCCGTGCTTCTCTCTAAACGTGAAAGTGCTCCGTGCTCATCTCTAAACATGAGAGTGCTCCGTGCTCATATCTAAATGTGAGAGTGCTCCGTGTTCATCTCTAAACGTGAGAGTGCTCTGTGTTCACCTCTAAACGTGAGAGTGCTCCGTGCTCATCTCTAAACATGAGAGTGCTCCGTGCTCATCTCTAAACGTGAGAGTGCTTCGTGTTCATCTCTAAACGTGAGAGTGCTCTGTGTTCACCTCTAAACGTGAGAGTGCTCCGTGCTCATCTCTAAACGTGAAAGTGCTCCGTGCTTCTCTCTATACATGAGAGTGCTCTGTGTTCATCTCTAAACATGAGAGTGCTCCGTGCTTCTCTCTATACGTGAGAGTGCTCTGTGTTCATCTCTAAACGTGAGAGTGCTCTGTGCTCATCTCTAAACGTGAGAGTGCTGTGTTCATCTCTTAATGTGAGAGTGCTGTGTTCATCTCTTAATGTGAGAGTGCTGTGTTCATCTCTAAACGTGAGAGTGCTCCGTGTTCATCTATAAACATGAGAATGCTGTGTTCATCTCTAAACGTGAGTGCTCCGTGTTCATCTATAAATGTGAGAGTGCTCCGTGTTCATCTATAAACGTGAGAGTGCTCTGTGTTCATCTCTAAACGTGAGAGTGCTCCGTGCTCATCTCTAAACGTGAGAGTGCTCTGTACTCATGTCTAAACGTGAGTGCTCCGTGTTCATCTATAAATGTGAGAGTGCTCCGTGTTCATCTATAAACGTGAGAGTGCTCCGTGCTCATCTCTAAACGTGAGAGTGCTCTGTGTTCATCTCTAAACGTGAGTGCTCCGTGTTCATCTATAAACGTGAGAGTGCTCCATGTTCATCTATAAATGTGAGAGTGCTCCATGCTTCTCTCTATACGTGAGAGTGCTGTGTTCATCTCTAAACGTGAGAGTGCTCCGTGCTCATCTCTAAACGTGAGAGTGCTCCGTGCTCATCTTTAAACGTGAGAGTGCTCTGTGTTCATCTCTAAACGTGAGTGCTCCGTGTTCATCTATAAACGTGAGAGTGCTCCATGTTCATCTATAAATGTGAGAGTGCTCCATGCTTCTCTCTATACGTGAGAGTGCTGTGTTCATCTCTATACGTGAGAGTGCTCCGTGCTCATCTCTAAACGTGAGAGTGCTCCGTGCTCATCTCTAAACGTGAGAGTGCTCCGTGCTCATCTCTAAACGTGAGAGTGCTCTGTACTCATCTCTAAACGTGAGTGCTCTGTGTTCATCTATAAATGTGAGAGTGCTCCGTGTTCATCTATAAACGTGAGAATGCTGTGTTCATCTCTAAACGTGAGTGCTCCGTGTTCATCTATAAACGTGAGAGTGCTCTGTGTTCATCTCTAAACGTGAGAGTGCTCCGTGCTCATCTCTAAACGTGAGTGTGCTCCGTGCTCATCTATAAACGTGAGAGTGCTCTGTGTTCATCTCTAAACGTGAGTGCTCCGTGTTCATCTATAAACGTGAGAGTGCTTCGTGTTCATCAATAAACGTGAGAGTGCTCCATGCTCATCTCTAAACGTGAGAGTGCTCCGTGCTCATCTATAAATGTGAGAGTGCTCCGTGCTCATCTCTAAATGTGAGAGTGCTCCGTCCTCATCTCTAAACGTGAGTGTGCTCCGTGCTCATCTATAAATGTAAGAGTGCTCTGTGTTCATCTCTAAACGTGAGTGCTCCGTGTTCATCTATAAATGTGAGAGTGCTTCGTGTTCATCTATAAACGTGAGAGTGCTCCGTGCTGCTCTCTATACGTGAGAGTGCTGTGTTGATCTCTAAACGTGAGAGTGCTCTGTGCTCATCTCTAAACGTGAGAGTGCTCCGTGCTCATCTCTAAACGTGAGAGTGCTCCGTGCTCATCTCTAAACGTGAGAGTGCTCCGTGCTCATCTCTGTCATTATATGAGGTCAGCACGTATTTTAAACAGTAGATACATTTCAGCGAGGGACGGGGAGCATTTGTGTGAAGTGTGTTTGACTCATAGCAGTGACCACCAATGGCTAACGGCGCCGTTCGTCGACAGAGACGCTAGTGGAAGGCGCTAGAACGACCTGCAGAAGAACAAGCACCATTTGGCGTTTATGTAAATTCGCAAAACAAAATGGCTGCCTGCCAATTCCTGTCTGCTTGAACAAAGCTCGCCTTGCTGCCAACCACAGCGCGCCGTTAAGGTGGTCCGGGACTGGCGGGGCTGAGGGGCTCGGGCTCGGCGAGCCGCAGGAGCCGGTCCACCTTAAACAAACTTGGTCTGCCCAGTCAGAGGATGCATTAAGTGGCGATCTATTGTCACCCCACGAACTAAACGAGGAGACTGTTGTCCTCTCGTTTCGATCAAGAACCAGAAACTCCGATCTAGAAACCCAAGCATGTGGAACTCTGGCTATTTGGGAAGAGTTTGAATAAGCCGTTTAGCTGAGAACACAGCAGAGGGGTCCAGCGCAAGTCCAGCAGGTCCAGGATCTCAGAACAGACCCTGGGCAACCTTGTCACCAGGCTTGTTGGGGGTTTCCTGGCATTCCGCTTGTAGTGTGTGGGAGCCTCCGACTCCGGGAACTGCTAGGGACAGAATGCGGAAAAAAAGGCACGTGTAGATTAGATCTGCTGGGGTTACACCTCACGAAGATTAGTCAGTGGATATGAAGATCAAAAATATATGAGAGAGAGAGAGAGAGAGAGAGAGAGAGAGAGAGAGAGAGAGAGAGAGAGAGAGGGAGAGAGAGAAAGAGAGAAGGAGAGGGAGAGAGAGAGAGAGAGAGAAAGAGAGAGAGAGAGAGGGAGAGAGAGGGTTCTGACCAGCACAGGAGAAAATCTGCCTACTACCTTCATGCGTGTTTCCTGATGAATGAGGAGCTCTCATTGGCCACTGGTAGTGGGAACAGTCTATTAATTACTGTGATTATACTTTACCCGGAAACCCGCGGAGACTCCGCCTCCTTCCCAGCGTGCGGCAGCAGTCAGTTTAAATAATGCACCACAGCAAAGGGGCCAGTCTGTCTTCCCCAGTAAGATAAGTGCTGGGTACTTTCCACAGCAAGCAGGAACATCCGTTATCCCAGGGCCAAGACAGATTGGCGGAATTGTGAGGCGGAATTGTGAGGCTGGAAGGGGCAGGGCAGGCCAACGCCTCGTACGGTGCACAGGACGGCCCAAAAGGGTGGACAAGACGCCACTCGTCTTGCACTGAGCCGGAGAGAGAAGGGAGTCCTAAGGGAGAAACCACTGAGAAACTACTGAAGTGCAGGACCAGAGAGACTCAGCCTGGTGCCTGTGTATGTGTGTGTGTGTGTGTGTAGGACCAGAGAGACCCAGCCTGGTGCCTCTGTGTGTGTGTGTGTGTGTGTGTGTGCAGGAGCAGGGAGACCCAGCCTGGTGCCTGTGTATGTGTGTGTGTGTGTGTGTGTAGGACCACCAGAGAGACCCAGCCTGGTGCCTCTGTGTGTGTGTGTGTGTGTGTGTGTGTGTGTGTGTGTGTGTAGGACCAGAGAGACCCAGCCTGGTGCCTGTGTATCTGTGTGTGTGTGTGTGTGTGTGTGTGCGCACGTGCGTGCAGGACCAGAGAGACCCAGCCTGGTGCGTGTGTGTCTGTGTGTGTGTGTGTGTGTGTGTGTGTGTGTGTGCATGACCAGAGAGACCCAGCCTGGTGCCTGTGTGTGTGTAGAAAAAACTACGCTTCATTCTAATTATCTCTGTACTAATGCCATCATGATATGTGTTTAAGCTCTTCTGTGTATGCCTGACTCTCTGTCTCTCTCTCTCGTCTCTCTCTCTCTCTCTCACACACACACACACACACTTCCTTATGTGTCTCGCATTTACACTTACACACCCCTGCCACACACACACTTGCACAGGAACCCGCTGAATGACGTTACCGGTGGGAACCTGATCTATGTCTCTAAAAACTGAAGTAGATAATTGGTGGGGGGGAGTCTGTTAATTACACCGAAACACACAGCCAAGGCCTCCGAGTGGGGAGGAGCTCTGTGCTTACCTTGTCATTATGCAAAAATATATTAGCTAATTATTTTGAATAATGCAATTAAGATATGCATATTAAGCAGAATTTCCACAATGGAAACGTAGCCGTCAGCAGGCCGGGGCACGTGGGGAGGACCACGCCAGCGTCCTCAACAGGACGGGACGTGGGACAGAGCCAGCTTCACTCTCGGAGTGAACGGACAGATGAACAGACCCGCCTAGGCTGTAAATATCTGGACAGTGGCACCGCTTTGTACATAAGCGAAGTGTTCTTTGTTCAGGAGTTTGTTCCTCAAGCAGGGGTGTAGCATGGGTTTAGCAGGGGTGTATTAGGGGTGTATTAGGGGTGTAGCAGGGGTGTAGGCTGCACACGCTTTAGAACACCATCTTACCAGCAAGTGTCCTTATATTCACTCCTGCCATTGTGCAAGCAGTTAATATTTGATCACAACGCAGACACAGAGGGGAAACCGCGACTGTACAACACTGCACCCACACGTATGTGCATATGCTACATTTCCATGTTTACACACGTGGGCGCACGCGCACACACAAAGGACACACACCCAGAGCTGAGAGTAGTCCAGGTGTGAGGAGACTCGTGTCCCAGGGGTGGAGTTGTCTCTCCTCTGGAGCCCTGCGTCTGGCAGGCAGCCATGCCATCCATAACTGCCAACCTAATGAGCTGCAGCTGTCTACAGCACCACAGAGAGAGAGAGAGAGAGAGAGAGAGAGAGGGAGATGAGAAAGAAGAGAGAGAGAGAGATGGCTAGAGGGAGAGAGACACAGAGAGAGAGATGTGCACAGAAGGAGAGAGTGTAATT
Organism: Electrophorus electricus; assembly: GCF_013358815.1. Taxonomy (NCBI): domain Eukaryota; kingdom Metazoa; phylum Chordata; class Actinopteri; order Gymnotiformes; family Gymnotidae; genus Electrophorus; species Electrophorus electricus. Next base: position 104,547 of record NC_049556.1, read on the forward strand.
TGACAATATGTTTATCTTCTCCAAGTAGACGAGGAGGTAGCTGAACTAAACACTGCACTGAACCATGGAGAAATGTCTGTCAGAAATGTGTCAGTACAAGGCAGAACACAGATCCAGAACTCAGATGTAGAACACAGATCCAGAACTCAGATCCAGAACACAGATGTAGAACACAGATCTAGAACACAGATGTAGAACACAGATCTAGAACACAGATGTAGAACACAGATGTAGAACACAGATGTAGAACACAGATCCAGAACTCAGATGTAGAACACAGATCCAGAACTCAGATCCAGAACGCAGATGTAGAACACAGATGTAGAACACAGATCTAGAACACAGATGTAGAACACAGATGTCGAACTCAGATCCAGAACACAGATGTAGAACACAGATCCAGAACTCAGATGTAGAACACAGATCCACAACTCAGATCCAGAACACAGATGTA
>NC_049556.1:115000-127500 GCF_013358815.1 Electrophorus electricus
GTGTGTGAGTGTGTGTGTGTGAGTGTGAGTGTGTCTGTGTAAGTGTGTATGAATGAGTAGGTGTGTGTGTGTGTGAGTGTGTGTGAGTGAGTAGGTGTGTGTGTGAGTGAGTAGGTGTGTGTGTGTGTGTGTGTGTGTGTGTGAGAGTGAGTAGGTGTGTGTGTGTGTGTGAGTGTGTGTGAGTGAGTAGGTGTGTGTGTGAGTGTGTGTGAGTGAGTAGGTGTGTGTGTGTGTGTGTGTGAGTGAGTAGGTGTGTGTGTGTGTGAGTGAGTAGGTGTGTGTGTGAGTGAGTAGGTGTGTGTGTGTGTGTGTGTGTGAGTGAGTAGTTGTGTGTGTGTGTGTGAGAGTGAGTAGGTGTGTGTGTGTGTGTGAGTGTGTGTGAGTGAGTAGGTGTGTGTGTGAGTGTGTGTGAGTGAGTAGGTGTGTGTGTGTGTGTGTGTGTGTGTGTGAGTGAGTAGGTGTGTGTGTGTGTGAGTGAGTAGTTGTGTGTGTGTGTGTGTGTGTGTGTGTGTGAGTGTGTGTAAGTGTGTGTGTGTGTCTGATGAGGAAAGTGGGGCTTTGTGTCAGTGCGATGACTTTTGCACACATCACACCTCCTGGCCAGCACAGGCTACACACCACGCTGAGACTAATTACTGAAGATAGTCCCCTCTGAACATGTTCCTCTCTCCTGTGTCCACCAAACTCCCTCCCTCCCTCTCTCTCCCTCTCTCTCTCTCTCTCTCTCTCTCTCTCTCTCTCTCTCTCTCTCTCCCTCACTCTCCCACTCTCTCTCTCTCTCTCTCTCTCTCCCTCTCACTCTCCCTCTCTCTCTCTCTCTCTCCCCCTCCCTCTCTCTCTCTCTCTCTCTCTCTCTCTCTCTCTCTCTCTCTCTCTCTCTCTCTCTCTCCCTCTCCCTCTCTCTGTCCATGTTGTGGTGACCTATATTCAGGTCTTGACCGGTGTCCCATCCCTGTTTGGGGGGGGCGGGTGTCCCATATCTACCTGCGGCCAGTTCCCGCTGCCTGGCCTGAATTCCGCCAACTCTCCTCACACTTTCACACATCAACCACGCTGCTGCTTTGCGCTTTTTGTTGGCTGTTGATTGGCTAAGCCCACTAATCATTTAGCGATTCATCCACTACTGGGAGGGGGGTGCATCCCAGCTGTGCCGTGTGCCGTTAATACTGGGTTCCTTTGGATCACAAGTGGCCATATTCTTAGCAAGATAACATAACTGGGTGGTGTGTCATCTCCATCAACATCCCAGCTGTCTGCATGGCTGTAAGGTGATTAGTGTAATGTGGTCAGTAATTCTGCACATTCAGTAGTTAGAACTACTAACTAGTTCTAGATTAGTGTTGTCCTGTCAGCATTGTGACATGGTCAGTAATTCTATACGGTCAATAGTTAGTACGGATTAGTGCAGTCCTGTCAGCACCGTGACGTGGTCAGTAATTCTGTACATTAAGTAGTTACAACAGATTAGTGTTGTCCTGTCAGCACCGTGACATGGTCAGTAATTCAGTACATTAAGTAGTTACAACAGATTAGTGTTGTCCTGTCAGCACCGTGACGTGGTCAGTAATTCTGTATGGTCAGTAGTTAGAACAGATTAATGTTGTCCTGTCAGCACCGTGATGTGGTCAGTAATTCAGTACATTAAGCAGTTACAACAGATTAGTGTAGTCCTGCCAGCACCGTGACGTGGTCAGTAATTCAGTACATTAAGTAGTTACAACAGATTAGTGTTGTCCTGTCAGCACCGTGACGTGGTCAGTAATTCTGTATGGTCAGTAGTTAAAACAGATTAATGTTGTCCTGTCAGCACCGTGATGTGGTCAGTAATTCAGTACATTAAGCAGTTACAACAGATTAGTGTAGTCCTGCCAGCACCGTGACGTGGTCAGTAATTCAGTACATTAAGTAGTTACAACAGATTAGTGTTGTCCTGTCAGCACAGTGACATGGTCAGTAATTCTGTACGGTCAGTAGTTACAACAGATTAGTGTTGTCCTGTCAGCAACATGACGTGGTCAGTAATTCAGTAAATTAAGTAGTTACAACAGATTAGTTGCTGTCCTGGATTGGTGCTGTCCTGTTAGCATCGTGACGTGGTCAGTAATTCAGTACGTTAAGTAGTTACAACAGAATGGTGCTGTCCTGTCAGCACCGTGACGTGGTCAGGAGTGCTGCACGTTCAGTAGTTAGAACAGACTTCACACCCTTCGATCAGTCACGTTCCCTCTTCATACTCCTACAACAGGAGAGGATGCTAACATACTCAGAGCTTCTCTAGAGAACAGGTAAAGGTCAGGAACCCTAGTGGACACTGATAGCCTAGCGAACAGGTAAAGGTCAGGAATCCTAGTGGACACTGATAGCCTAGCGAACAGGTAAAGGTCAGGAACCCTAGTGGACACTGATAGCCTAGCGAACAGGTAAAGGTCAGGAACCCTAGTGGACACTGATAGCCTAGCGAACAGGTAAAGGTCAGGAACCCTAGTGGACACTGATAGCCTAGCGAACAGGTAAAGGTCAGGAACCCTAGTGGACACTGATAGCCTAGCGAACAGGTAAAGGTCAGGAACCCTAGTGGACACTGGCAGAGTGTACATGTCCCTCCAGTGGAAAGATTTTGTTTCATGTTTTTTTGTCACCTTTTGTTTAGTTCCTGTAGCTCTCAGGTCACATGTCCTGTTACACTCTGGATAAGTCTCACTGGATAGCAGCGATGATCAGGGAGCTGATCCAGGAACATCCTGTATCTCACGCTCCCCTTTTCAGAACATCTGCACTGTTCCAGCAGACTGCATCATAGGAGGCCATGCAATGCATGATGGGAGTGCATCAAGTGCATCATTCACGATGTGGTCAGCCAATCGTCGTGTTGCCGCAAACAATGTTGTCCCCAGATACATAGAAGAAACATTAGTTCCATTTATTGAAGGTTCCCTGTCAGTACATATGAAAAGGTTTTATCTGTAATTATCAGCGAGCTTCATTTCATACAGACACAGTGAACAGAGAAACTGAAGTTGGTGTGAGAAATTTGAAATTTCGTAAATAAAACCCGCAGAGGCCAAATCATAAGTCATGCAGGAAAAACCCTGGCTGGGTGATAACATCTTTATAATTATGCAATAATTATGCAAATAGCTGATTTTGGCAAATTTCTCTGACCACGCCTCCCAGTGGCGAAGGGGGAGTGGGTGATAACGGGAACAGCCGTGCTGGACCAGTGGCGAAGGGGGAGTGGGTGATAACGGGAACAGCCGTGCTGGACCAGTGGCGAAGGGGGAGTGGGTGATAACGGGAACAGCCGTGCTGGACCAGTGGAAGCACGCTTGAGCTCAGTGGAAATGTACTTCCTGCTTTGCTGACATACATTCTTGTACGTGGTAAAAAGAAAAAATGTACTTGTTTTAGTAAGAGATGACTTACTTGGCTACTCAGATAAAAACTCTTTTTCTGTCCCTGAGAATTAGATCGGATAATTTCTTCCCAAGAACAATTCTTAAAATAGACAAACAAACATACAAACATAAAAAAACAACAGCTCAGCAACACAATGTGTCGCAACTTCAAAACGTGTGACCCTAATGTTACCGGCACGCAGTGATATTTTTGTCCTTTCTGGGCAGGCACGAAAGAGGGCACCTCTCCGGCACAGGCTCCGCTCTCCCGTCCTCTTCTGCAGGCGCTCGCCTGGCCACCCATGCTGGTAGGCAGGACCCCAGCCTGTGTGCGAGGGACAGAGGGCAGGGTGGGCCGGACATGGCGGCACGCAGCTCTGAGATCTGGTGGAACTCATCCAGCAGGCACGCGGGCACCGGGAGGGGCAGTCAGGCGTGTGAAACGCGAGGCCTCCACTGGCAGTGCCAGCCTGAGCCCAGGGGCTACAATAGACGCCGCTCCCGTGGCCTGCCAGGGCCACGTCACGCCAGCGGCGGCGCGGCGGCCACTGAGGGGAGAAGGCGTGTCAGTCTACACGACTCACCGCCCGGAGACTCCAAAATGGAGGAAGGACAAAGAGGCTGTGATGGCGAGGGTGGGTGTGAGGGCTGCTTTTGATGGATTTTTTGTGTCAACTACTGCATTTCAAACACAACTGAAGCATAAAATATTTACTCAGTGTTTATAATATTTGGAGTTCGCCCGTATATGTGTGCTGATGTCGGAAGCCTTACCCGAGTTTATGACCTTCTCCGGAAGACGCAGAAACGCGACATGGTTTCAGATGCAGATGACGCGCAGCTGAGCGCGCACGTTTCCCACGGCGTGCTTCACACCCGGTCCCGGCCCGCGCACGTGCTCCCCCGCTCCCCGAACGGCTCTCGAGACATCAGTACACGAAGACCCGCGCGGAGGCCGGGCTCGAGAGGCAGCTCGGGCGCAGCAGTGCCGCACGCGGACCGGTTCGGCCCCGCGTAGTGTGCGAGGCTTATTTGAACAAAGGAAGGACGAAAACTGTCCTGCGATCAGTGAGTCGGTGCCAAGCGGAGGCGCAGGGCGCAAACTCCGCGCGGTAACCGGAGAGCCCCTGACGGCCTCCGTCACTGCGTGCGGCGGCGGAGGAAAGCGCGAGCGCACGGTCCGTGCAGCGCGAGGCAGCTCAGAAACACATCAACAAATTCATTTCTCTTTATTGTTTCTGGTCGTTTTTCTGCTAATTCGTTTCTTCATTTTCTGACACTGCTGCTGAAGTGTATTGCTACTACTGAAATGTATTTAGTATTTAGTATTTATTCTTTAGTTAATAAAATGTAGGAAGGCAGAGGCGGGGCGAGCGCGGATCCGGCTTGTTTAGCGGCGTTTAGCGCGAGGATAAATGTCTCATTATGAGCGTTGCAGAGCAAAAGCCAAGTGAAGATCTGCAATGCAAAACCACAAAGCGGCTCATCTCCTGCACTTTCACAGCGTTCTTCGTAAGAAGAAAAAGTATAGCGACAATTCGACAATTATTTGTTTTATTTTTAATAAGTTCAATAAAAATTAATATAATTTTTTGTTGTTTTTAAAATCGTATTAATGCAATTTCCTCTGATTTAACTGGTGCGTCGTTACCGCATGATTAAAATACCTCTCTCTAAAACTAAAGTCTTTTTTTTTTTTTAATAAATATATTTCTATATCTTTTCGTGCGCGCTTACAAATATTTCCCCCGAATATTGGAGTTGAAATAAGCCTTTTATTAAACGCCACCTGCGCGGAGAGCGAGGGAAAGCAGGGTTACGCACGCTGACGCGGTAATAACGCGCCGACCGGCCCGAAACCCGGGGCCGGAGCGCGAGGCTATTTCGGTCCCCCGGCTGGAGCGCGCGTGTTGTCGCGCGTGTTCTCGTGCGTGCACGTTATTAACCTTTCCCCCGTAGAGATGTCGCCCCGGCCCGCGAGGACCAGCTGGGTCACGGCGAAGACAAAACCGATCCCGACGCGCGACGGGCTACAGACAGCACGGGACAGCGGGGCTTTTATAGCGCCGGTGTCCAACGGGCGTATTTCTTATATTAAAATTCATCTGCGCATTTTAAAATTACAATAAAATAGTTAAATGCACGCCTGTTATAATATAAAACTTTGATGATATAAAAACATTAATTCAAACGAAACAAATGCCGGCCTATATTCCTAATAAAAATCGAATACATTTTTAGGCTTGAATTTATAACGTCTATTAATTAGTAATGCACATAATTTTTTTTTTAAATTATAAAATACACACAACACGACAGAAATATTAAACAATTAACTCAGGAAAAATGCGAGTTTTTCTTTCCCGTTTCATATATATTTTACATATAATTTAAAAATTTTTAAATTCTCTTCGCCACTAGCATAATTTAGCCTTCAAACAGCCATTTTCTCGTAGTTTTAAGTACTTAACAACCGCAGCTTAATCGGTATTAATATACAGATTTCTAAAAAAGTCAAACTGACTTGAGATCCAACACCGGAACAATGAATTCCTGTGACAGAGCGACAGCGTTGCGCGCTGACAGGCGAGCGCGTCGCCGAGGGGACGCGCCGAACGCCGGCCGTTTGCTGCCACCCTGTGGCCGACGGCGGAACTGCTCGGAAAACACGACGCGTGTAATATGTGAAAACGGGTAAAATATATCGGTGTAGTCGCTCGTATTCCTGTACAGCACACACCAGTCTCCCACAGCCGCGTGCCTTTGAAAAAGTAGTCACTTTATTTACAGGTTTCTTTCGTGTGTTCTGTAGATAAAAACGGAGCCTCGCTGAGCCAAAGACGCGATTCTTTCTCTGCATGCGGCCTTTTGTTTTGGACTCCCTGATGCAGAGCTGTGGAAGAGTTCCAGCGTGTGTGTCCAGACATCATCTCCTTAGTGACTCTCTCCCTTCTTTCCAACAACCTGCATTTCACACAAACACAAAAACAGCAATGTGTTACTAACCCTGCTATGTTCACCCTGAAGCTGCTTCACAACCACACGCGCACACACACACACACACACACACACACAATTAACATACAATACACAAACACAAAAACAGCAATGTGTTACTAACCCTGCTATGTTCACCCTGAAGCTGCTTCACACACACACACACACACACACACACACACACACACACACACACACACACACACACACAATTAACATACAATACACAAACACAAAAACAGCAATGTGTTACTAACCCTGCTATGTTCACCCTGAAGCTGCTTCACACACACACACACACACTACACACACACACACACACACACAACACACACACATACACACATACATACACACACACACACTACACACACACACTACACACACCACACACACACACAAATACAAACAATACACAAACACAAAAACAGCAATGTGTTACTAACCCTGCTATGTTCACCCTGAAGCTGCTTCACACCCACACACACACACTACACACACACACACACACTACACACACACACACACACACTACACACACACACAAATACATACAATACACAAACACAAAAACAGCAATGTGTTACTAACCCTGCTATGTTCACCCTGAAGCTGCTTCACACCCACACACACACACTCACACGCACACACACACTCACACACACACACACACACTACACACACACACTACACACACACACTACACACACACACACACACACAAATACATACACGCACACACACAATTAACATACAATACACAAACAATACACATGCACGCGTGCCAACACACACACAATACACGCACACGCACACACAGACATGTGCAGGCACACGCATGGGCACACACCCCCGTCTGGTCTCTCTCACCCGTTTAAAGTCGTTCATGTTGGTGGCCTGAACTGGCGTCCCTATAAACGTCAGATGGTTCACTTTAGTCGTCTCCTCATCACCCAGGTTGGACTTGATAAACAGCTGAAAATGTTCACAAAGACCACAAATTAAAATATAAGCACAAACAATGACACAAATTAAACACGCAACACAAAGATACTGGATCCATTCTGTTGAAAGGACAAAGATGTTTCACCACGGCAACGGCAACGGCAGCGTCATTACCACTAGGGGGCAACCTTGGGCAGTGGCGTCTCAGTGGTTAAGTTACTGGTCTAGTAATCAGAAGGTTGTGCATAGTGAGGTGGATGTGTGTAGGGTGTGTGTGGTATGTGTATAGTGTCTCAGTGGTGGAGGTACTGGTCTAGTAATCAGAGGGTTGTGCATGGTGAGGTGGATGTGTGTAGGGTGTGTGTGGTATGTGTATAGTATCTCAGTGGTGAAGGTACTGGTCTAGTAATCAGAAGGTTGTGCATGGTGAGGTAGATGTGTGTAGGGTGTGTGTGGTATGTGTATAGTGTCTCAGTGGTTAAGTTACTGGTCTAGTAATCAGAAGGTTGTGCATAGTGAGGTGGATGTGTGTAGGGTGTGTGTGGTATGTGTATAGTGTCTCAGTGGTGAAGGTACTGGTCTAGTAATCAGAAGGTTGTGCATGGTGAGGTGGGTGTGTGTGGTATGTGTATAGTGTCTCAGTGGTTAAGTTACTGGTCTAGTAATCAGAAGGTTGTGCATAGTGAGGTGGATGTGTGTAGGGTGTGTGTGGTATGTGTATAGTATCTCAGTGGTGAAGGTACTGGTCTAGTAATCAGAAGGTTGTGCATGGTGAGGTGGGTGTGTGTGGTATGTGTATAGTGTCTCAGTGGTGGAGGTACTGGTCTAGTAATCAGAAGGTTGTGCATAGTGAGGTGGATGTGTGTAGGGTGTGTGTGGTATGTGTATATTGTCTCAGTGGTTAAGTTACTGGTCTAGTAATCAGAAGGTTGTGCATGGTGAGGTGGATGTGTGTAGGGTGTGTGTGGTATGTGTATATTGTCTCAGTGGTTAAGTTACTGGTCTAGTAATCAGAAGGTTGTGCATGGTGAGGTGGATGTGTGTAGGGTGTGTGTGGTATGTGTATAGTGTCTCAGTGGTGGAGGTACTGGTCTAGTAATCAGAGGGTTGTGCATGGTGAGGTGGATGTGTGTAGGGTGTGTGTGGTATGTGTATAGTGTCTCAGTGGTTAAGTTACTGGTCTAGTAATCAGAAGGTTGTGCATGGTGAGGTGGATGTGTGTAAGGTGTGTGTGGTATGTGTATAGTGTCTCAGTGGTGAAGGTACTGGTCTAGTAATCAGAAGGTTGTGCATAGTGAGGTGGATGTGTGTAGGGTGTGTGTGGTATGTGTATAGTGTCTCAGTGGTGAAGGTACTGGTCTAGTAATCAGAAGGTTGTGCATGGTGAGGTGGATGTGTGTAGGGTGTGTGTGGTATGTGTATAGTGTCTCAGTGGTGGAGGTACTGCTCTAGTAATCAGAGGGTTGTGCATGGTGAGGTGGATGTGTGTAGGGTGTGTGTGGTATGTGTATAGTGTCTCAGTGGTTAAGTTACTGGTCTAGTAATCAGAAGGTTGTGCATGGTGAGGTGGATGTGTGTAGGTTGTGTGTGGTATGTGTATAGTGTCTCAGTGGTGGAGGTACTGGTCTAGTAATCAGAGGGTTGTGCATGGTGAGGTGGATGTGTGTAGGGTGTGTGTGGTATGTGTATAGTGTCTCAGTGGTTAAGTTACTGGTCTAGTAATCAGAAGGTTGTGCATGGTGAGGTGGATGTGTGTAAGGTGTGTGTGGTATGTGTATAGTGTCTCAGTGGTTAAGTTACTGGTCTAGTAATGAGAATGTTGCCAGTTCAAGTCCCGCCAGGTTTCCACTGTTGGGTCCCTGAACAAAACCCTTAACCCTCAATTACTCAAGATGTCATCAGACCTGACTAAGTTGCTTTGGATATAAAAGCGTCAGATAAACTGTAAAATGTAAAATAGCTGTAAAATAGTGAAAACATGATTAACAGCATCTGAAAAGGCCACAATAAGACTCACCACTGCTCAGAGAAACATCTACAGTGGTCCCAAGCTACTCACACGCTGAACTTAATTTAAGCTTCATGACAAAAGTGTCCATCATCCTACACTAAACAACAACAAAAAAAACCTATAAACCCGCACTTACACACCCGTCAACAATCTGCAATCTACAAACGAGGTTTCATAAGTGAATGAGCTGGTACAGTTTGTCTAAGTAGATGGGAGGAAGTTGGTGGATTTCAATTCCTGTTCCAACGTTCTGGCATGCTCGACACCGACCCCGGTGAGTTCGATGTTTATGACGAATGACCCCACAAGTGTGTCCACTGGCCGGTCACCCATCAAACGCAACTTCACAACACAACACGTGACTTCAATGGCTGAGTGAGCTCTCAAAACCTCAAGACGACCCACGGAGACACGCTTATGCCACAGGGGCATGTATAAGGATCACGGCGGGGTCACGGCGAGCGAGCGGCGCACGCACCGTTACGCTGTTGACGTTCTGGAACTTGACATATCGGAGCGAGACGAGGCCGTCGTCCTTGTAGTCTTCCTCGGACAGCTCCAGCATCTGCGTGGCCTCGCTGTGCTCGGCATCATCAAAGTCCATGGAGCGCGGGAGGTTGATGAAGATCTTCACACACCTCGGGGCCTGAGCTGGTATGGGAGAGAGATTTTTATATATATATCGTGTCTCAGTGGTTAAGGTACTTGACTAGTAGAAGGTTGCTGGTTCAAGTCCCACCACTGCCAAGTTGCCACTGTTGGTTCCCTGAGCAAGACCCTTAACCCTCAATTACTCAAGTTGTACTGAGTCATAATTCTCTTTGGATAAAAGCTTCAGCTAAATGCCGTAAATGTAAATCTGTGGTAGTCTTAATACAATGTAAATCTAAATAAACCATTTTAGCATTTTAATGTAAAAGACTTTACAAAATCAAAAAGCATCTGAACTACACAAACACATCCAATATATGGTGTATTTGAACACATGACACTTCTTAAAACACACTCATCAGTTCTGAGTTTACCTCTAGGTAAGTAATAAGTAATAAATAATATTTTCTGTTATAGCGCAGTAGCAGGGGTGAAACAGTGTTTTAATGAATATTTCATAAACGTATAGATTTCATTATGGCAGGGTGTGTGTGTGTGTGTGTGTGTGTGATGACATCATAGCGACCCAATCCTAATCTGAATGTTACTGTTACATCTCCTGTTACGGTGTGGTCACCACTGATCCTAGACCTGTGCTGGAGTTCAAACACCCCACTGATCCTAGACCTGTCGGGAGAGTGGAGTCGTCTTACGCAAGTCTGCGGCCTGCAGTTTCATAGAGAACAGCTTCACAGGCTGAGAGAAGGACACGGTGATGAGTAGCTGAGGAGAGAGAGAGACCACACACACACATGCACACACGCACAGACACACACAGACACGCACACACACACGCACAGACACACACACACATACATACACACATACATACACACATGATCAGGCTTCAGACACACACAGTGTATGTTCCTGAAGTTCTGCTGGAAAGCAACATGACAGGCAAGGGAACGTCAGCGTCACGTTCCCACGGTCAGCTCAAAGAGCAGCGCAGTGCGGAGGTCCGGGTGAGACGAGTGTGGAACCGAACGTTGCTTCATCACGGCTGCAATGACGATGATGAGGTCAACTAGCCTCTAGTAGCTCACGATCCATACAGTGTCAACTTGGTTATGCTTCCATTCAGTAACAATTATTTGATACAAGGACGATGTGACATGCGAGTCCTTCTTTAAACAAGTGCCACGCCTCTTTGATTTCCTTTAGGAATACGATGTGCATGATGCATTAAGCAGTTAAAACGCTTGATTTAACAAAGTGTCTGACGGTCGGCTGACCAACCAATCGGGATGCCAGTCAAAACGCCTGCAGACCGCATAGGCGGGGTTAAGTGCGAATGAAAGCTTATGAGACCAGTAATGGGCTTGGCCAGACGGGAGAGGCTCTGCCCCCTCCGGTCATTCACACAGGAGAGTCGGCGGCTAGGAGGGCTCTCATTGGCCGAGGGGTGGGCCTGTGGTGCACCTCACCTGTTCGTCGCAGTCTGACTCCAGGTAGGACGAGTCCTTGCTCAGGCAGTTGTCAAAGCCACAGTCATCGCTCTCGTTAAGACACTCGCAACCGGCTTTATTCACAAATGGCATCAGGTCCATCTACACACACACACACACACACACACACACACACACACACACACACACACAGACATACACATATACACACACACACACACACACACCCATACACACACACACACCCATATACATATACACACACCCATACACACACACACACACCCACACCCATACACACACATGTACATATACACACATACACACACACATATACAAATACACACACACACATATACAAATACACACACACACACACACACACACACACACACACACACACGTACATATACACATACACACACACACACACACACCCATACACACACACACACACATATACAGACACACACACATGCACATATACACCCATACACACACACCCATACACCCATATACACACACACACACACACACACCCATACACATACACACGTACATATACACACACACCCATACACCCACACACACACACCCACACACACACACACACACACACACACACACACACACATGTACATATACACACACACCCATACACACACACACCCATACACACACACACACCCATACACACCCATACACACACACACACCCATACACACACACACCCACACGCACATGCACGCACACGCACGCACATATATACACACACACACACACACACATATATATATATACACACACACACACACACATATATACACACACACACACACACACACACATATATACACACACACACACACACACACACACTATTGGAATTGGGAAGCCAGTCTCAGTTTTAATTAGACAGTGTCTTGGTCAATCTCATCACTGATGTTCCCACGCAGGACAAACTCTCTCCATCAATCCCTTAAATGACATACGACAGTGTCCAGTCCGGACGCACTCACATGTCCCTTGGGAATGTCAGTGTACAGTCAGGACGCACTCATGTCTCCTTTGGGAATGTCAGTGTACGATCCG